>NC_069499.1:8312826-8337826 GCF_027579735.1 Bombina bombina
CATATTTTTTGGCGCCAAGTATGACGCCACATCCTCTGACGTCGAAAACCGACGCCCATATTTTTTGGCGCAAAAAAAGTCTGAATACACATGTGTGAAAAAAATGACGTAACTACAAACAACTTCCGGCGTCAACTACGACGCCGGAAATGACAAAATTTTGCGCCAAAAAAGTTTGCGCCAAGAAAGACGCAATAAAATGAAGCATTTTCTGCCCCCGCGAGCCTAACAACCCGTAGGGAAAAATAGTCAATTGAAAATTTTCAAGGTAAGAAAAAAATATTTATTCATATGCATTATCCCAAATAATGAAACTGACAGTCTGAATGAAGGAATACTGATTATCCTGAATCATGGCAAATATAAGTTTAAAGACATATATTTAGAACTTTACATATAAAGTGCCCAACCATAGCTTAGAGTGTCACAAAAAATAAGACTTACTTACCCCAGGACACTCATCTACATAGTAGATAGCCAAACCAGTACTGAAACGAGAATCAGTAGAGGTAATGGTATATAAGAGTATATCGTCGATCTGAAAAGGAAGGTATTAGAAGAAATCTCCACGACCGATAACAGAGAACCTATGAAATAGATCCCCTAGAGGAAGACCATTGTATTCAAATAGGCAATACTCTCTTCACATCCCTCTGACATTCACTGCACTCTGAGAGGAAAACCGGGCTTCAGCCTGCTGCGAAGCGCATATCAACGTAGAATCTAGCACAAACTTACTTCACCACCTCCATGGGAGGCAAAGTTTGTAAAACTGAATTGTAGGTGTGGTGAGGGGTGTATTTATAGGCATTTTAAGGTTTGGGAAACTTTGCCCCTCCTGGTAGGAATGTATATCCCATACGTCACTAGCTCATGGACTCTTGCTAATTACATGAAAGAAATGAAGATATGCATCTATTGTGGACATATAATGCCCTTGCTGAACAAAAGGCAGAATAGTCCTTATAGTCACCATTTTGAAAGTTGGTACTCTTACATAACAATTCAAAATTTTCAGATCCAGAACTGGTCTGAATGAATTTTCTTTCATTGGGACAATGAATAGATTTGAATAAAACCACAAACCCTGTTCCTAAAACGGAACTGGCATGATTAACCCTGAAAACTCCATGTCTGAAACACACTTAAGGAAAGCCTGAGCCTTTACTGGATTTGCAGGGATGCGTGAGAGAAAATATCTTCTCACAGGAGGTCTTACTCTGAATCCTATTCGGTACCCCTGAGAGACAATACTTGGAATCCATTGATTTTGGACAGAATTTATCCAAACATCCTTGAAAAATCTTAACCTGCCCTCTACCAGCTGAGCTGGAATGAGGGCCGCACCTTCATGCGGACTTGGGAGCTGGCTTTGGTTTCTTAAATGGCTTGGATTTATTCCAATTTGAAGAAGTTTTCCAATTGGAAATAGATTCCTTGGGGGAAGGATTAGGTTACTGTTCCTTATTTTGTCGAAAGGAACGAAAACGGTTAGAAGCTTTAGATTTACCCTTAGGTCTTTTATCCGGAGGCAAAAAAACTCCCTTCCCCCCAGTGACAGTTGCAATAATCGAATCCAACTGAGAACCAAATAACTTATTACCTTGGAAAGAAAGAGATAGCAATCTGGACTTAGAAGTCATGTCAGCATTCCAAGATTTAAGCCACAAAGCTCTTCTAGCTAAAATAGCTAAATACATAGGGGCATATTTATCAAGACCGCTGCTCCATAACCTGTCCGTCTGCTCTGAGCAGGCGGACAGACATCGCCGGAAATCAACCCGATCGAGTACGATCGGGTTGATTGACACCCCCCTGCTGGCGGCCTATTGGCTGCGAGTCTGCAGGGGGCGGCGTTGCACCAGCAGCTCTTGTGAGCTGCTGGTGCAATGCTGAATACGGCAAGCGTATTGCTCGCCGTATTCAGCGAGGTCTGTCGGACCTGATCCGCACTATCGGATCAGGTCCGACAGACCTTGATAAATAGAGGCCATAGATTTAACATAAATTTTGATGATATAAAAAATGGCATCACAAATAAAATGATTAGCACATTGAAGCAAGCGAACAATGCTAGACAAATCAGAATCCAATTCTTGTTGCGCTAAATTTTCCAACCAAAAAGTTGATGCAGCTGCAACATCAGCCAAAGAAATTGCAGGCCTGAGAAGATGACCCGAATATAAATAGGGTTTCCTTAGATAAGATTCAAGTTTCCTATCTAAAGGATCTTTAAAAGAAGTACTATCTTCCATAGGAATAACAGAATTTATGCTTACCTGATAAATTACTTTCTCCAACGGTGTGTCCGGTCCACGGCGTCATCCTTACTTGTGGGATATTCTCCTCCCCAACAGGAAATGGCAAAGAGCCCAGCAAAGCTGGCCATATAGTCCCTCCCAGGCTCCGCCTACCCCAGTCATTCGACCGACGGACAGGAGGAAATATATATAGGAGAAACCATATGGTAACGTGGTGACTGTAGTTAGAGAAAATAAAACATCAGACCTGATTAAAAAACCAGGGCGGGCCGTGGACCGGACACACCGTTGGAGAAAGTAATTTATCAGGTAAGCATAAATTCTGTTTTCTCCAACATAGGTGTGTCCGGTCCACGGCGTCATCCTTACTTGTGGGAACCAATACCAAAGCTTTAGGACACGGATGAAGGGAAAACCTTTCTCCCAAAAATAGCCTCCGAAGAAGCAAAAGTATAAAATTTGTAAAATTTGGCAAAAGAGTGCAGTGAAGACCAAGTCGCTGCCTTACATATCTGGTCAACAGGAGCCTCGTTCTTGAAGGCCCATGTGGAAGCCACAGCCCTAGTGGAGTGAGCTGTGATACTTTCAGGAGGCTGCCGTCCGGCAGTCTCAAAAGCCAATCTGATAATGCTTTTAAGCCAAAAGGAAAGAGGTAGAAGTCGCTTTTTGACCTCTCCTTTTACCAGAATAAACAACAAACAAGGAAGATGTTTGTCTGAAATCTTTAGTAGCCTCTAAATAGAATTTTAGAGCACGGACTACGTCCAAATTGTGTAATAAACGTTCCTTCTTTGAAACTGGATTCGGACACAGAGAAGGAACAACTATTTCCTGGTTAATATTCTTGTTGGAAACAACTTTTGGAAGAAAACCAGGCTCAGTACGCAAAACCACCTTATCTGCATGGACCAGATAAGGCGGAGAACACTGCAGAGCAGATAACTCAAAAACTCTTCTAGCAGAAGAAATTGCAACCAAAAAACAAAACTTTCCACGATAATAACTTAATATCTACGGAATGTAAGGGTTCAAACGGAACCCCTTGAAGAACTGAAAGAACTAGATTAAGACTCCAGGGAGGAGTCAAAGGTCTAAACAGGCTTGATTCTAACCAGAGCCTGAACAAACGCTTAAACGTCTGGCACAGCTGCCAGCCTTTTGTGAAGTGAAACAGATAAAGCAGAGATCTGTCCCTTCAGAGAACTTGCAGATAATCCTTTCTCCAAACCTTCTTGTAGAAAGGAAAGAATCTTAGGAATTTTTATCTTGTTTCATGGGAATCCTTTGGATTCACACCAACAGATATATTTTTTCCATATTTTATGGTAAATTTTTCTAGTTACAGGCTTTCTAGCCTGAATAAGAGTATCTATTACAGAATCTGAAAACCCACGCTTTGATAGAATCAAGCGTTCAATCTCCAAGCAGTCAGTTGGAGGGAAACCAGATTCGGATGTTCAAATGGACCCTGAACAAGAAGGTCCTGTCTCAAAGGTAGCTTCCATGGTGGAGCCGATGACATATTCACCAGGTCTGCATACCAAGTCCTGCGTGGCCATGCAGGAACTATCAAGATCACCGAAGCCCTCTCCTGATTGATCCTGGCTACCAGCCTGGGAATGAGAGGAAACGGTGGGAATACATAAGCTAGGTTGAAGATCCAAGGTGCTACTATTGTATCCACTAGAGTCGCCTTGGGATCCCTGGATTTGGACCCGTAACAAGGGACCTTAAAGTTCTGACGAGAGGCCATCAGATCCATGTCTGGAATGCCCCATAATTGAGTTATTTGGGCAAAGATTTCCGGATGGAGTTCCCACTCCCCCGGATGCTCCTCCATCACCAGGGAACTCCTTGTTCCCCCCTGATGGTTGATATATGCAACAGTCGTCATGTTGTCTGATTGACACCTTATGAATTTGGCCTTTGCTAGTCGAGGCCAAGCCTTGAGAGCATTGAATATCGCTCTCAGTTCCAGAATGTTTATCGGGAGAAGAGAGTCTTCCCGAGACCATAGACCCTGAGCTTTCAGGGGTTCCCAGACCGCGCCCCAGCCCACCAGACTGGCGTCGGTCGTGACAATGACCCACTCTGGTCTGCGGAAGCTCATTCCCTGTGACAGGTTGTCCAGGGTCAGCCACCAACGGAGTGAATCTCTGGTCCTTTGATCTACTTGGATCGTCGGAGACAAGTCTGTATAATCCCCATTCCACTGTCTGAGCATGCACAGTTGTAATGGTCTTAGATGAATTCGTGCAAAAGGAACTATGTCCATTGCCGCAACCATCAAACCTATTACTTCCATGCACTGCGCTATGGAAGGAAGAAGAACAGAATGAAGTACCTGACAAGAGCTTAGAAGTTTGATTTTCTGGCCTCTGTCAGAAAAATCTTCATTTCTAAGGAAACTATTATTGTTCCCAAGACGGGAACTCTTGTTGACGGGGACAGATAACTTTTTTCTATGTTCACTTTCCACCTGTGAGATCTGAGAAAGGCTAGGACAATGTCCGTATGAGCCCTTGCTTTTGACAGAGACGACACTTGAATCAGGATGTCGTCCAAGTAAGGTACTACTGCAATGCCCCTTGGTCTTAGCACCGCTAGAAGGGACCCTAGTACCTTTGTGAAAATCCTTGGAGCAGTGGCTAATCCGAATGGAAGTGCCACAAACTGGTAATGCTTGTCCAGAAAGGCGAACCAACCTTAGGAACCGAAGATGTTCCTTGTGGATAGGAATAACATAATTTATGTAAGAACTTACCTGATAAATTCATTTCTTTCATATTAGCAAGAGTCCATGAGCTAGTGACGTATGGGATATACATTCCTACCAGGAGGGGCAAAGTTTCCCAAACCTCAAAATGCCTATAAATACACCCCTCACCACACCCACAATTCAGTTTAACGAATAGCCAAGAAGTGGGGTGATAAAAAAAGTGCGAAAGCATATAAAATAAGGAATTGGAATAAATTGTGCTTTATACAAAATCATAACCACCACAAAAAAGGGTGGGCCTCATGGACTCTTGCTAATATGAAAGAAATGAATTTATCAGGTAAGTTCTTACATAAATTATGTTTTCTTTCATGTAATTAGCAAGAGTCCATGAGCTAGTGACGTATGGGATAATGACTACCCAAGATGTGGATCTTTCCACGCAAGAGTCACTAGAGAGGGAGGGATAAAATAAAGACAGCCAATTCCTGCTGAAAATAATCCACACCCAAAATAAAGTTTAATGAAAAACATAAGCAGAAGATTCAAACTGAAACCGCTGCCTGAAGTACTTTTCTACCAAAAACTGCTTCAGAAGAAGAAAATACATCAAAATGGTAGAATTTAGTAAAAGTATGCAAAGAGGACCAAGTTGCTGCTTTGCAAATCTGGTCAACCAAAGCTTCATTCCTAAACGCCCAGGAAGTAGAAACTGACCTAGTAGAATGAGCTGTAATTCTCTGAGGCGGAGTTTTACCCGACTCCACATAGGCAAGATGAATTAAAGATTTCAACCAAGATGCCAAAGAAATGGCAGAAGCTTTCTGGCCTTTTCTAGAACCGGAAAAGATAACAAATAGACTAGAAGTCTTACGGAAAGATTTCGTAGCTTCAACATAATATTTCAAAGCTCTAACAACATCCAAAGAATGCAACGATTTCTCCTTAGAATTCTTAGGATTAGGACATAATGAAGGAACCACAATTTCTCTACTAATGTTGTTGGAATTCACAACTTTAGGTAAAAATTCAAAAGAAGTTCGCAACACCGCCTTATCCTGGTGAAAAATCAGAAAAGGAGACTCACAAGAAAGAGCAGATAATTCAGAAACTCTTCTGGCAGAAGAGATGGCCAAAAGGAACAAAACTTTCCAAGAAAGCAATTTAATGTCCAATGAATGCATAGGTTCAAACGGAGGAGCTTGAAGAGCTCCCAGAACCAGATTCAAACTCCAAGGAGGAGAGATTGACTTAATGACAGGTTTTATACGAACCAAAGCTTGTACAAAACAATGAATATCAGGAAGAATAGCAATCTTTCTGTGAAAAAGAACAGAAAGAGCAGAGATTTGTCCTTTCAAAGAACTTGCGGACAAACCCTTATCTAAACCATCCTGAAGAAACTGTAAAATTCTCGGTATTCTAAAAGAATGCCAAGAAAAATGATGAAAAAGACACCAAGAAATATAAGTCTTCCAGACTCTATAATATATTTCTCTAGAAACAGATTTACGAGCCTGTAACATAGTATTAATCACAGAGTCAGAGAAACCTCTTTGACCAAGAATCAAGCGTTCAATCTCCATACCTTTAAATTTAAGGATTTGAGATCCTGATGGAAAAAAGGACCTTGCGACAGAAGGTCTGGTCTTAACGGAAGAGTCCACGGTTGGCAAGAGGCCATCCGGACAAGATCCGCATACCAAAACCTGTGAGGCCATGCCGGAGCTACCAGCAGAACAAACGAGCATTCCTTCAGAATCTTGGATATTACTCTTGGAAGAAGAACTAGAGGCGGAAAGATATAGGCAGGATGATACTTCCAAGGAAGTGATAATGCATCCACTGCCTCCGCCTGAGGATCCCGGGATCTGGACAGATACCTGGGAAGTTTCTTGTTTAGATGGGACGCCATCAGATCTATTTCTGGAAGTTCCCACATTTGAACAATCTGAAGAAATACCTCTGGGTGAAGAGACCATTCGCCCGGATGTAACGTTTGGCGACTGAGATAATCCGCTTCCCAATTGTCTATACCTGGGATATGAACCGCAGAGATTAGACAGGAGCTGGATTCCGCCCAAACCAAAATTCGAGATACTTCTTTCATAGCCAGAGGACTGTGAGTCCCTCCTTGATGATTGATGTATGCCACAGTTGTGACATTGTCCGTCTGAAAACAAATGAACGATTCTCTCTTCAGAAGAGGCCAAAACTGAAGAGCTCTGAAAATTGCACGGAGTTCCAAAATATTGATCGGTAATCTCACCTCCTGAGATTCCCAAACTCCTTGTGCTGTCAGAGATCCCCACACAGCTCCCCAACCTGAGAGACTTGCATCTGTTGAAATTACAGTCCAGGTCGGAAGCACAAAAGAAGCCCCCTGAATTAAACGATGGTGATCTGTCCACCATGTTAGAGAGTGTCGAACAATCGGTTTTAAAGATATTATTTGAGAAATCTTCGTGTAATCCTTGCACCATTGCTTCAGCATACAGAGCTGAAGAGGTCGCATGTGAAAACGAGCAAAGGGGATCGCGTCCGATGCAGCAGTCATAAGACCTAGAATTTCCATGCATAAGGCTACCGAAGGGAATGATTGTGACTGAAGGTTTCGACAAGCTGCAATCAATTTTAGACGTCTCTTGTCTGTTAAAGACAGAGTCATGGACACTGAATCCATCTGGAAACCCAGAAAGGTTACTCTTGTCTGAGGAATCAAAGAACTTTTTGGTAAATTGATCCTCCAACCATGATCTTGAAGAAACAACACAAGTCGATTCGTATGAGATTCTGCTAAATGTAAAGACTGAGCAAGTACCAAGATATCGTCCAAATAAGGAAATACCACAATACCCTGTTCTCTGATTACAGACAGAAGGGCACCGAGAACCTTTGTAAAAATTCTTGGAGCTGTAGCTAGGCCAAACGGCAGAGCCACAAACTGGTAATGCTTGTCCAGAAAAGAGAATCTCAGGAACTGATAATGATCTGGATGAATCGGAATATGCAGATATGCATCCTGTAAATCTATTGTGGACATATAATTCCCTTGCTGAACAAAAGGCAATATAGTCCTTACAGTTACCATCTTGAACGTTGGTATCCTTACATAACGATTCAATATTTTTAGATCCAGAACTGGTCTGAAGGAATTCTCCTTCTTTGGTACAATGAAGAGATTTGAATAAAACCCCATCCCCTGTTCCGGAACTGGAACTGGCATAATTACTCCAGACAACTCTAGATCTGAAACACATTTCAGAAATGCTTGAGCTTTTACTGGATTTACTGGGACACGGGAAAGAAAAAATCTCTTTGCAGGAGGTCTCATCTTGAAACCAATTCTGTACCCTTCTGAAACAATGCTCTGAATCCAAAGATTGTGAACAGAATTGATCCAAATTTCCTTGAAAAAACGTAACCTGCCCCCTACCAGCTGAGCTGGAACGAGGGCCGCACCTTCATGTGGACTTAGAAGCAGGCTTTGCCTTTCTAGCTGGCTTGGATTTATTCCAGACTGGAGATGGTTTCCAAACCGAAACTGCTCCTGAGGATGAAGGATCAGGTTTTTGTTCTTTGTTGAAACGAAAGGAACGAAAACGATTATTAGCCCTGTTTTTACCTTTAGATTTTTTATCCTGTGGTAAAAAAGTTCCTTTCCCACCAGTAACAGTTGAAATAATGGAATCCAACTGAGAACCAAATAATTTGTTACCCTGGAAAGAAATGGAAAGCAAAGTTGATTTAGAAGCCATATCAGCATTCCAAGTTTTAAGCCATAAAGCTCTTCTAGCTAAGATAGCTAGAGACATAAACCTGACATCAACTCTGATAATATCAAAAATAGCATCACAGATAAAATTATTAGCATGCTGAAGAAGAATAATAATATCATGAGAATCACGATGTGTTACTTGTTGCGCTAAAGTTTCCAACCAAAAAGTTGAAGCTGCAGCAACATCAGCCAAAGATATAGCAGGTCTAAGAAGATTACCTGAACACAGATAAGCTTTTCTTAGAAAGGATTCAATTTTCCTATCTAGAGGATCTTTAAACGAAGTACCATCTGACGTAGGAATAGTAGTACGTTTAGCAAGGGTAGAAATAGCCCCATCAACTTTAGGGATCTTGTCCCAAAATTCTAATCTGTCAGACGGCACAGGATATAAATGCTTAAAACGTTTAGAAGGAGTAAATGAATTACCCAATTTATCCCATTCCTTGGAAATTACTGCAGAAATAGCATTAGGAACAGGAAAAACTTCTGGAAAAACCACAGGAGCTTTAAATACCTTATCCAAACGTTTAGAATTAGTATCAAGAGGACCAGAATCCTCTATTTCTAAAGCAATTAGTACTTCTTTAAGTAAAGAACGAATAAATTCCATTTTAAATAAATATGAAGATTTATCAGCATCAACCTCTGAGACAGAATCCTCTGAACCAGAGGAATCATTAGAATCAGAATGATGATCTTCATTTAAAAATTCATCTGTAGGGAGAGAAGTTTTAAAAGATTTTTTACGTTTACTAGAAGGAGAAATAACAGACATAGCCTTCTTAATGGATTCTGAAACAAAATCTCTTATATTATCAGGAACATTCTGCACCTTAGATGTTGAAGGAACTGCAACAGGCAATGGTACTTTACTAAAGGAAATATTATCTGCTTTAACAAGTTTGTCATGACAATCAATACAAACAACAGCTGGAGGAATAGCTACCAAAAGTTTACAGCAGATGCACTTAGCTTTGGTAGATTCAGCACTTGACAGCGATTTTCCTGTAGTATCTTCTGACTCAGATGCAACGTGGGACATCTTGCAATATGTAAGAGAAAAAACAACATATATAAAGCAAAATTGATCAAATTCCTTAAAAGACAGTTTCAGGAATGGGAAAAAATGCCAAAGAACAAGCTTCTAGCAACCAGAAGCAATAAAAAATGAAACTAAAATAATGTGGAGACAAAAGTGACGCCCATATTTTTTTGCGCCAAATAAGACGCCCACATTATTTGGCGCCTAAATGCTTTTGGCGCCAAAAATGACGCCACATCCGGAACGCCGACATTTTTGGCGCAAAATAACGTAAAAAAAATGACGCAACTTCCGGCGACACGTATGACGCCGGAAACGGAAATAGAATTTTTGCGCCAAAAGAGTCCGCGCCAAGAATGACGCAATAAAATTAAGCATTTTCAGCCCCCGCGAGCCTAACAGCCCACAGGGAAGAGTCAAATTTTTTGAAGGTAAGAAAAAAATTATGAAATCAAATGCATTATCCCAAATATGAAACTGACTGTCTGAAAATAAGGAAAGTTGAACATTCTGAGTCAAGGCAAATAAATGTTTGAATACATATATTTAGAACTTATAAACAAAGTGCCCAACCATAGCTTGGAGTGTCACAGAAAATAAGACTTACTTACCCCAGGACACTCATCTACATATAGCAGATAGCCAAACCAGTACTGAAACGAGAATCAGTAGAGGTAATGGTATATATAAGAGTATATCGTCGATCTGAAAAGGGAGGTAAGAGATGAATCTCTACGACCGATAACAGAGAACCTATGAAATAGACCCCGTAGAAGGAGATCACTGCATTCAAATAGGCAATACTCTCCTCACATCCCTCTGACATTCACTGCACGCTGAGAGGAAAACCGGGCTCCAACTTGCTGCGGAGCGCATATCAACGTAGAATCTAGCACAAACTTACTTCACCACCTCCATCGGAGGCAAAGTTTGTAAAACTGAATTGTGGGTGTGGTGAGGGGTGTATTTATAGGCATTTTGAGGTTTGGGAAACTTTGCCCCTCCTGGTAGGAATGTATATCCCATACGTCACTAGCTCATGGACTCTTGCTAATTACATGAAAGAAATGTAGGTACGCATCCTTTAAATCCACCGTGGTCATGAATTGACCTTCCTGGATGGTAGGAAGGATCGTTCGAATGGTTTCCATTTTGAACGATGAAACCCTTAGAAACTTGTTTAGAATCTTGAGATCTAAAATTGGTCTGAATGTTCCCTCTTTTGGGAACTATGAACAGGTTGGAGTAAAACCCCATCCCTTGTTCTCCTAATGGAACAGGATGAATCACTCCCATTCTTGACAGGTCTTCTACACAATGTAAGAATGTCTGTCTTTTTATTTGGTTCGAAGATAATTGAGACCTGTGGAACCTTCCCCTTGGGGGTAGTTCCCTGAATTCCAGGAGATAACCTTGAGAAACTATTTCTAGCGCCCAAGGATCCTGAATATCTCTTGCCCAAGCCTGAGCAAAGAGAGAAAGTCTGCCCCCCACCAGATCCGGTCCCGGATCGGGGGCCAACACTTCATGCTGTTTTGGTAGCAGTGGCAGGTTTCTTGGCCTGCTTACCCTTGTTCCAGCCTTGCATCGGTCTCCAGGCTGGCTTGGTTTGAGAAGTATTACCCTCTTACTTAGAGGGTGTAGAATTGAGGCTGGTCCGTTTCTGCGAAAGGGACGAAAATTTGGCTTATTTTTAGACTTAAAAGACCTATCCTGAGGAAGGGCGTGGCCCTTTCCCCCAGTGATGTCTGAAATAATCTCTTTCAAGTCAGGGCCAAACAGTGTTTTACCCTTGAAAGGGATGTTAAGCAATTTGGTCTTGGAGGACACATCCGCTGACCAAGACTTTAGCCAAAGCACTCTGCGCGCCACGATAGCAAACCCTGAATTATTCGCCGCTAATCTAGCTAATTGCAAAGCGGCATCTAAAATAAAAGAGTTAGCCAATTTAAGTGCTTGAACTCTGTCCATAACCTCCTCATACGAAGATTCTTTATTGAGCGACTTTTCTAGTTCTTCGAACCAGAAACACGCAGCTGTAGTGACAGGAACAATGCATGAAATTGGTTGTAGAAGGTAACCTTGCTGAACAAACATCTTTTTAAGCAAGCCCTCTAACTTTTTATCCATAGGATCTTGAAAGCACAACTATCTTCTATAGGAATAGTAGTGCGTTTGTTTAGAGTAGAAACCGCCCCCTCGACCTTGGGGACTGTCTGCCATAAGTCCTTTCTGGGGTCGACTATAGGAAATAATTTCTTAAATATAGGGGGAGGAACAAAAAGGTATGCCGGGCCTTTCCCACTCCTTATTTACTATCTCCGCCACCCGCTTGGGTATAGGAAAAGCATCAGGGGACACCGGAACCTCTAGGAACTTGTCCATCTTACATAATTTCTTTGGAATGACCAAATTGTCACAATCATCCAGAGTAGATAATACCTCCTTAAGTAGTGCGTGGAGATGTTCTAATTTAAATTTAAATGTTACAACATCAGGTTCAGCTTGTTGAGAAATTTTCCCTGAATCTGAAATTTCTCCCTCAGACAAAACCTCCCTCCTGGCCCCTTCAGAGTGGTGTGAGGGCATGTCAGAACAGTTATCATCAGCGTCCTCTTGCTCTTCAGTGTTTAAAACAGAGCAATCACGCTTTCTCTGATAAGTAGGCATTTTGGATAAAATGTTTGCAATAGAATTATCCATTACAGCCGTTAATTGTTGCATGGTAATAAGTATTGGCGCACTAGATGTACTAGGGGCCTCTTGTGTGGGCAAAACTGGTGTAGACACAGAAGGGGATGATGCAGTACCATGCTTACTCCCCTCATTTGAGGAATCATCATGGGCAATATCATTATCTATGGCATTATTGTCCCTACTTTGTTTGGACACTATGACACAATTATCACATATATTTAAATGGGGAGAAACCTTGGCTTTCATACATATAGAACATCGTTATCTGATGGTTCAGACATGTTAAACAGGCTTAAACTTTTCAACAAAGCACAAAAAACGTTTTACAATAAAACCGTTACTGTCACTTTAAATTTTAAACTGAACACACTTTATTACTGAATATGTGAAAAAGTATGAAGGAATTGTTCAAAATTCACCAAAATTTCACCACAGTATCTTAAAGCCTTAAAAGTATTGCACACCAAATTTGAAAGCTTTAACCCTTAAAATAACGGAACCGGAGCCGTTTTTACATTTAACCCCTATACAGTCCCAGGTATCTGCTTTGCTGAGACCCAACCAAGCCCAGAGGGGAATACGATACCAAATGATGCCTTCTATAAGCTTTTTCAGTGGTTCTTAGCTCCTCACACATGCATCTGCATGCCTTGCTTTCCAAAAACAACTGCGCATTAGTGGCGCGAAAATGAGGCTCTGCCTATGACTAGAAAAGGCCCCCAGTGAAAAAGGTGTCCAATACAGTGCCTGCCGTTTTTTTAAAACAATCCCCAAGATTATAATAACTATTAATAGTTATAATCTGCCAAATATGCTTAGTAAAGTAATCGTTTTAGCCCAGAAAAATGTCTACCAGTTTTTTAAGCCCTAATGAAGCCCTTTATTCTTTTACTTAAACTTAAGAAAATGGCTTACCGGTTCCCATAGGGAAAATGACAGCTTCCAGCATTACCAAGTCTTGTTAGAAATGTGTCATACCTCAAGCAGCAAAAGTCTGCTCACTGTTTCCCCCAACTGAAGTTAATTCATCTCAACAGTCCTGTGTGGAAACAGCCATCGATTTTAGTAACGGTTGCTAAAATCATTTTCCTCTTACAAACAGAAATCTTCATCTCTTTTCTGTTTCAGAGTAAATAGTACATACCAGCACTATTTTAAAATAAACTCTTGATTGAAGAATAAAACTACATTTAAACACCAAAAAAACTCTTAGCCATCTCCGTGGAGATGTTGCCTGTGCAACGGCAAAGAGAATGACTGGGGTAGGCGGAGCCTGGGAGGGACTATATGGCCAGCTTTGCTGGGCTCTTTGCCATTTCCTGTTGGGGAGGAGAATATCCCACAAGTAAGGATGACGCCGTGGACCGGACACACCTATGTTGGAGAAAGTAGTACGTTTAGCAAGAGTAGAGATAGCCCCATCAACTTTGGGGATCTTTTCCCAAAACTCCAATGTAACTGCTGGCAAAGGATACAATTTTTAAACCTTGAAGAAGGAATAAAAGAAGTACCAGGCCTATTCTATTCCATAGAAATCATCAGAAATAGCAAAACCTCTGGAGTAACCACAGGAGGTTTATAAACAGAATTTAAACGTTTACTAGTTTTAATATCAAGAGGACTAGTTTCCTCAATATCCAATGTAATCAATACTTCTTTTAACAAAGAACGAATATACTCCATTTTAAATAAATAAGTAGATTTGTCAGTGTCAATATCTGAGGAAGGATCTTCTGAATCACATAGATCCTCATCAGAGAAGGATAATTCAGTATGTTGTCGGTCATTTGAAATTTCATCAACTTTATGAGAAGTTTTAAAAGACCTTTTATGTTAATTAGAATGTGGGATGGCAGACAAAGCCTTCTGAATAGAATCAGCAATAAATTCTTTTATATTCACAGGTATATCTTGTACATTAGATGTTGAAGGAACAGCAACAGGCAATGCACTATTACTGATGGACACATCTGCATGTAAAAGTTTATCATGACCAGGGATAGGCAAGGTGTCCGTACATGGACACTGGTGTCCGTGACTAACCCTTGCAGTGTCCGCCACAACCTTAGTATATGTTTTGATGGAATAATAGGAATAAAAAAAAAATATGTAGTGTGAATAAAGTTAGTGGCTTGTCAAGAGACTGCTAGCGATATTGGGTGATAAGTTATGGAATAACTAAAGCCTGAGTGAAATACTGGATGTGTATCTGCATCTGTATAATAACACCCAGCACTATATAATGACACAGTAGTGACAATGGCACATGGGTATAGCCAGACAAGGGTTGGTTATAGGGTCAGTGGTATCTGCATCAGTATAATAACACCCAGCACTATATAATGACACAGTAGTGATACTGGCTCATGGGTATAGCCAGAGGAGGGCTGGTTATAGGATCAGTGGTATCTGCATCAGTATAATAACACCCAGCACTATATAATGACACAGTAGTGACACTGGCACATGGGTATAGCCAGAGGAGGGCTGGTTATAGGGTCAGTGGTATCTGCATCTGTATAATAACACCCAGCGCTATATAATGACACAGTAGTGACACTGGCACATGGGTATAGCCAGAGGAGGGCTGGTTATAGGATCAGTGGTATCTGCATCAGTATAATAACACCCAGCACTATATAATGACACAGTAGTGACACTGGCACATGGGTATAGCCAGAGGAGGGCTGGTTATGGGATCAGTGGTATCTGCATCAGTATAATAACACCCAGCGCTATATAATGACACAGTAGTGACACTGGCACATGGGTATAGCCAGAGGAGGGCTGGTTATAGGGTCAGTGGTATCTGCATCAGTATAATAACACCAAGCACTATAAAATAATGTTTTTAATTTAAAATGTACCTTGGTGTCCTTCACTAAGGTCTGTAATTTGGAAAATGTCCGCCACAGTCTTTGTCTGTGCCTATCCCTGATCATGACAACTATTACAAACCACAGCTGGAGATATAATCTCCACAAGTTTACAACAAATGCACTTAGCTTTGGTAGAACTGTTATCAGGCAGCAGGGTTCCAACAGAGATTTCTGAGTCAAGATCAGATTGAGACATCTTGCAAAATGTAAGAGAAAAAAAACAACATATAAAGCAAAATGATCAATTTCCTTATATATGGCAGTTTCAGGAATGGGAAAAAAATGCAAACATAGCCCTCTGACATAGAAAAAAGGCAAGAGGCATATAGGAATGGGGTTTTAAATAATGAAATTATTTTGCGCCAAGTATGACGCACAACGTAACTAAAAAATGTTTGGCGCTAACAACATCTGGAAATGACACACTCGCGTCATTAACGACGCAACCTTGTGCAAGGAACTAGGCATCAACTAAGACGCCGGAAATGACGAATTTGCGTAATCGGACGTACTTTTGCGCCCAAAAATTCTCGCGACAGGAATGACGCAATAAACTTTGGCATTTTGCGCCCTTGCGGGCCTAATTTTGCCTGCGAAATTAAAAAAAAAAAAACAGTCAATTTGAAAAAAAAAGACTAAACCCCAGGAAGGAAAAAAATATTACATAAATATGTTTTTCCACAAATATGAAACTGACAGTCTGCAAAAGGAAATACAGAAACCTGACTTATGGCAAATATAAGTACAATACATATATTATATTATACATTATATTAATAAATAAAGTGCCAAACCATAGCTGAGGGTGTCTTAAGTAATAAAAAAACATACTTACCGAAATACACCCATCCACATATAGCAGATAACCAAACCAGCACTAAAACGGTTATCAGTAGAGGTAATAAAATATGAGAGTATATCGTCGCTCTGAAAAGGGAGGTAGGAGATGAATCTCTACGACCAATAACAGAAAACCTATGAAATAGATCTCCCGTGAGGAAAACCATTGCATTTAAAGGCCCCTAGTTATCAAGCCGTCAACCCCAAATATGCTGGAATTCCGCAGCGTATTTGTGGCGAGGCTGATTCGCCTTAGTTATCAAGCCCTAGAAACCGGCAAAAGTAGAATTTAGTGACGTAAGCTTCGATCCGCCGGACTCAGTCCGACACAGATCGATTCTTACGTCACTACAGATGTTCCGCACACAACTGCGGCACTATCTGACTACTTTTGCTAGTTATCAAAAAACTAGCAGGTACGCTCGGCACTTTTCCGGCCCAGCGTACCTGGTTTTCAAACCGCCGCCCTGGAGGCGGCGGATCCCATAGGAATCAATGGTAGTCTGACCATAGCGAAAGTTCATGTTCGCTGCTGCCCGACATCCCATTCATTCCTATGGGAGAAGTCTACACCTAACACCCTAACATGTACCCCGAGTCTAAACACCCCTAATCTGCCCCCCCCCACACCGCTGCAACTAAATAAAGTGTTTACCCCCTAAACCGCCGCTCCCGGAGCCCACCGCCACTATAATAAACTTATTAACCCCTAAACCGCCGCTCCTGGACCCCGCCGCCACTATAATAAACTTATTAACCCCTAAACCGCCGCTCCCGGTCCCGGCCGCCACCTACATTATACCTATTAACCCCTATCCTGCCCCCCTATACCGTCACCACCTATAATAAAGTTATTAACCCCTATCCTGCAGATCCCTGACCTCGCCGCAACTAAATAGTTTAACCCCTAAACCGCCGCTCCCAGACCCCGCCGCAACCTATATTAAACTTATTAACCCCTATCCTGCCCCCCCTACACCTATAATAAATTTATTAACCCCTATCCTGCCCCCCCTACACCGCCGCCACTGTAATAAAATTATTAACCCCTAAACCTAAGTCTAACACTAACCCTAACACCCCCTAACTTAAATATTAATTAAATAAATCTAAATAATATTTCTCTTATTAACTAAATTAATCCTATTTAAAACTAAATACTTACCTTTAAAATAAACCCTAATATAGCTACAATATAAACAATAATTATATTGCAGCTATCTTAGGATTTATTTTTATTTTACAGGTACCTTTCAATTTATTTTAACTAGGTACAATAGCTATTAAATAGTTATTAACTATTTAATAGCTTACCTAGCTAAAATAAAGAGAAATGTACCTGTAAACTAAAAACTAACCTAAGTTACAATTACACCTAACACTACACTATACTTTAATAAATTATTCCTATTTAAAACTAAATACTTACCTGTAAAATAAACCCTAAGATAGCTACAATGTAATTAATAATTATATTATAGCTATCTTAGGATTTATATTTATTTTACAGGTACCTTTCAATTTATTTTAACTAGGTACAATAGCTATTAAATAGTTATTAACTATTTAATAGCTTACCTAGCTAAAATAAAGAGAAATGTACCTGTAAACTAAAAACTAGCCTAAGTTACAATTACACCTAACACTACACTATACTTTAATAAATTATTCCTATTTAAAACTAAATACTTACCTGTAAAATAAACCCTAAGATAGCTACAATGTAATTAATAATTATATTATAGCTATCTTAGGATTTATATTTATTTTACAGGTAACTTTGTATTTATTTTAGCTAGTTAGAATAGTTATTAAATAGTTATTAACTATTTAATAACTACCTAGCTAAAAGAAATACAAAATTACCTGTAAAATAAATCCTAACCTAAGTTACAATTAAACCTAACACTACACTATCATTAAATTAATTAAATAAATTAGCTACAAATAACTACAATTACCTACAAACTACAAGACTACAAAACTAACTAAAGTACAAAAATAAAAAAAGCTAAGTTACAAAAAATAAAAAAAATAAGTTACAAACATTTAAAAAATATTACAACAATTTTAAGCTACTTACACCTAATCTAAGCCCCCTAATAAAATTACAAAGCCCCCCAAAATAAAAAAATGCCCTACCCTATTCTAAATTAAAAAGTTGCCAGCTCTTTTACCTTACCAGCCCTTAAAAGGGCCTTTTGCAGGGCATGCCCCAAAGAATTCTGCTCTTTTGCCTGTAAAATAAAAATACAATACCCCCTCCAACATTAAAACCCACCACCCACATACCCCTAATCTAACCCAAACCCCCTTAAATAAACCTAACACTACCCCCCTGAAGATCATCCTACCTTGAGTCGTCTTCAGCCAGCCGACCACCGATGGAACCGAAGAGGAGATCCGGAGCGGCAGAAGTCATCATCCAAGGGGCGCTGAAGAAGTCTTCCATCCGATGAAGTCATCATCCAGGCGGCGTCTTCAATCTTCATCCATCCGGAGCGGAGCCATCTTCAGACGAGCCGACGCGGAGCCATCCTCTTCTTCCTGACGACTAACGACGAATGAAGGCTCCTTTAAGGGGCGTCATCCAAGATTCAATTCCGATTGGCTGATAGGATTCTATCAGCCAATCAGAATTAAGGTAGGAAAAATCTGATTGGCTGATTGAATCGGAACAGCCAATAGAATGCAAGCTCAATCTGATTGGATCAGCCAATTGGATTGAACTTCAATCTGATTGGCTGATTCAATCAGCCAATCAGATTTTTCCTACCTTTCCTACGGTGTAGGGGGGGGGGGGCAGATTAGGGGTTAATACGTTTAATATAGGTTGCGGCGGGGTCCGGGAGCGGCGGTTTAGGGGTTAAACTATTTATTTAGTTGCAGCGGGGTCCAGGATCGGCAGGATAGGGGTTAAAAACTTTATTATAGGTGGCCGCGGTATAGGGGGGGCAGGATAGGGGTTACTAGGTATAATGTAGGTGGCGGCGGTGTCCGGGAGCGGCGGTTTAGGGGTTAATACATTTATAAGCGTTGTGGCGGGGTCTAGGAGCGGCGGTTTAGGGGTTAATAACTTTATTGAGTTGCGGGGGGCTCCGGGGGTGCCGGTATAGGGGGTAGAACAACATAATTTATGTAAGAACTTACCTGATAAATTCATTTCTTTCATATTAACAAGAGTCCATGAGCTAGTGACGTATGGGATATACATTCCTACCAGGAGGGGCAAAGTTTCCCAAACCTTAAAATGCCTATAAATACACCCCTCACCACACCCACAAATCAGTTTAACGAATAGCCAAGAAGTGGGGTGATAAGAAAAAAAGTGCGAAGCATATAAAATAAGGAATTGGAATAATTGTGCTTTATACAAAAAAATCATAACCACCACAAAAAAGGGTGGGCCTCATGGACTCTTGTTAATATGAAAGAAATGAATTTATCAGGTAAGTTCTTACATAAATTATGTTTTCTTTCATGTAATTAACAAGAGTCCATGAGCTAGTGACGTATGGGATAATGACTACCCAAGATGTGGATCTTTCCACACAAGAGTCACTAGAGAGGGAGGGATAAAATAAAGACAGCCAATTCCTGCTGAAAATAATCCACACCCAAAATAAAGTTTAACAAAAAACAGAAGCAGAAGATTCAAACTGAAACCGCTGCCTGAAGAACTTTTCTACCAAAAACTGCTTCAGAAGAAGAAAATACATCAAAATGGTAGAATTTAGTAAAAGTATGCAAAGAGGACCAAGTTGCTGCTTTGCAGATCTGGTCAACCGAAGCTTCATTCCTAAACGCCCAGGAAGTAGAAACTGACCTAGTAGAATGAGCTGTAATTCTTTGAGGCGGAATTTTACCCGACTCAACATAGGCAAGATGAATTAAAGATTTCAACCAAGATGCCAAAGAAATGGCAGAAGCTTTCTGGCCTTTCCTAGAACCGGAAAAGATAACAAATAGACTAGAAGTCTTACGGAAAGATTTCGTAGCTTCAACATAATATTTCAAAGCTCTAACAACATCCAAAGAATGCAATGATTTCTCCTTAGAATTCTTAGGATTAGGACATAATGAAGGAACCACAATTTCTCTACTAATGTTGTTGGAATTCACAACTTTAGGTAAAAATTCAAAAGAAGTTCGCAACACCGCCTTATCCTGATGAAAAATCAGAAAAGGAGACTCACACGAAAGAGCAGATAATTCAGAAACTCTTCTAGCAGAAGAGATGGCCAAAAGGAACAAAACTTTCCAAGAAAGTAATTTAATGTCCAATGAATGCATAGGTTCAAACGGAGGAGCTTGAAGAGCTCCCAAAACCAAATTCAAACTCCATGGAGGAGAAATTGACTTAATGACAGGTTTTATACGAACCAAAGCTTGTACAAAACAATGAATATCAGGAAGAATAGCAATCTTTCTGTGAAAAAGAACAGAAAGAGCGGAGATTTGTCCTTTCAAAGAACTCGCGGACAAACCCTTATCTAAACCATCCTGAAGAAACTGTAAAATTCTCGGTATTCTAAAAGAATGCCAAGAAAAATGATGAGAAAGACACCAAGAAATATAAGTCTTCCAGACTCTATAATATATCTCTCGAGATACAGATTTACGAGCCTGTAACATAGTATTAATCACGGAGTCAGAGAAACCTCTATGACCAAGAATCAAGCGTTCAATCTCCATACCTTTAAATTTAAGGATTTCAGATCCGGATGGAAAAAAGGACCTTGAGACAGAAGGTCTGGTCTTAACGGAAGAGTCCATGGTTGGCAAGATGCCATCCGGACAAGATCCGCATACCAAAACCTGTGAGGCCATGCCGGAGCTATTAGCAGAACAAACGAGCATTCCCTCAGAATCTTGGAGATTACTCTTGGAAGAAGAACTAGAGGCGGAAAGATATAGGCAGGATGATACTTCCAAGGAAGTGATAATGCATCCACTGCCTCCGCCTGAGGATCCCGGGATCTGGACAGATACCTGGGAAGTTTCTTGTTTAGATGAGAGGCCATCAGATCTATCTCTGGGAGCCCCCACATTTGAACAATCTGAAGAAATACCTCTGGGTGAAGAGACCATTCGCCCGGATGCAACGTTTGGCGACTGAGATAATCCGCTTCCCAATTGTCTACACCTGGGATATGAACCGCAGAGATTAGACAGGAGCTGGATTCCGCCCAAACCAAAATTCGAGATACTTCTTTCATAGCCAGAGGACTGTGAGTCCCTCCTTGATGATTGATGTATGCCACAGTTGTGACATTGTCTGTCTGAAAACAAATGAACGATTCTCTCTTCAGAAGAGGCCAAAACTGAAGAGCTCTGAAAACTGCACGGAGTTCCAAGATATTGATCGGTAATCTCACCTCCTGAGATTCCCAAACTCCTTGTGCCGTCAGAGATCCCCACACAGCTCCCCAACCTGTGAGACTTGCATCTGTTGAAATTACAGTCCAGGTCGGAAGAACAAAAGAAGCCCCCTGAATTAAACGATGGTGATCTGTCCACCACGTTAGAGAGTGCCGAACAATCGGTTTTAAAGATATTAATTGATATATCTTCGTGTAATCCCTGCACCATTGGTTCAGCATACAGAGCTGAAGAGGTCGCATGTGAAAACGAGCAAAGGGGATCGCGTCCGATGCAGCAGTCATAAGACCTAGAATTTCCATGCATAAGGCTACCGAAGGGAATGATTGAGACTGAAGGTTTCGACAGGCTGTAATCAATTTTAGACGTCTCTTGTCTGTTAAAGACAAAGTCATGGACACTGAATCTATCTGGAAACCCAGAAAGGTTACCCTTGTTTGAGGAATCAAAGAACTTTTTGGTAAATTGATCCTCCAACCATGATCTTGAAGAAACAACACAAGTCGATTCGTATGAGACTCTGCTAAATGTAAAGACGGAGCAAGTACCAAGATATCGTCCAAAATAAGGAAATACCACAATACCCTGTTCTCTGATTACAGACAGAAGGGCACCGAGAATCTTTGTGAAAATTCTTGGAGCTGTAGCAAGGCCAAACGGTAGAGCCACAAATTGGTAATGCTTGTCTAGAAAAGAGAATCTCAGGAACTGATAATGATCTGGATGAATCGGAATATGCAGATATGCATCCTGTAAATCTATTGTGGACATATAATTCCCTTGCTGAACAAAAGGCAATATAGTCCTTACAGTTACCATCTTGAACGTTGGTATCCTTACATAACGATTCAATAATTTTAGATCCAGAACTGGTCTGAAGGAATTCTCCTTCTTTGGTACAATGAAGAGATTTGAATAAAACCCCATCCCCTGTTCCGGAACTGGAACTGGCATAATTACTCCAGCCAACTCTAGATCTGAAACACAATTCAGAAATGCTTGAGCTTTCACTGGATTTACTGGGACATGGGAAAGAAAAAATCTCTTTGCAGGAGGTCTCATCTTGAAACCAATTCTGTACCCTTCTGAAACAATGTTCTGAATCCAAAGATTGTGAACAGAACTGATCCAAATTTCTTTGAAAAAACGTAACCTGCCCCCTACCAGCTGAACTGGAATGAGGGCCGTACCTTCATGTGAACTTAGAAGCAGGCTTTGCCTTTCTAGCAGGCTTGGATTTATTCCAGACTGGAGATGGTTTCCAAACTGAAACTGCTCCTGAGGACGAAGGATCAGGCTTTTGTTCTTTGTTGAAACGAAAGGAACGAAAACGATTGTTAGCCCTGTTTTTACCTTTAGACTTTTTATCCTGTGGTAAAAAAGTTCCTTTCCCACCAGTAACAGTTGAAATAATAGAATCCAACTGAGAACCAAATAATTTGTTTCCCTGGAAAGAAATGGAAAGTAGAGTTGATTTAGAAGCCATATCAGCATTCCAAGTCTTAAGCCATAAAGCTCTTCTGGCTAAGATAGCCAGAGACATAAATCTAACATCAACTCTAATAATATCAAAAATGGCATCACAGATGAAATTATTAGCATGCTGGAGAAGAATAATAATATCATGAGAATCACGATTTGTTACTTGTTGCGCTAGAGTTTCCAACCAAAAAGTTGAAGCTGCAGCAACATCAGCCAATGATATAGCAGGTCTAAGAAGATTACCTGAACATAGATAAGCTTTTCTTAGAAAAGATTCAATTTTTCTATCTAAAGGATCCTTAAACGAGGTACCATCTGATGTAGGAATGGTAGTATGTTTAGCAAGGGTAGAAATAGCCCCATCAACTTTAGGGATTTTGTCCCAAAATTCTAATCTGTCAGGCGGAACAGGATATAATTGCTTAAAACGTTTAGAAGGAGTAAATGAATTACCCAATCTATCCCATTCCTTAGCAATTACTGCAGAAATAGCATTAGGAACAGGAAAGACTTCTGGAATAACCGCAGGAGCTTTAAAAACCTTATCCAAACGTATAGAATTAGTATCAAGAGGACTAGAATCCTCTATTTCTAAAGCAATTAGTACTTCTTTAAGTAAAGAGCGAATAAATTCCATCTTAAATAAATATGAAGATTTATCAGCATCAATCTCTGAGACAGAATCCTCTGAACCAGAAGAGTCCAAAGAATCAGAATGATGGTGTTCATTTAAAAATTCATCTGTAGAGAGAGAAGATTTAAAAGACTTTTTACGTTTACTAGAAGGAGAAATAACAGACAAAGCCTTCTTTATGGATTCAGAAACAAAATCTCTTATGTTATCAGGAACATTCTGCACCTTAGATGTTGAGGGAACTGCAACAGGCAATGGTACATCACTAAAGGAAATATTATCTGCATTAACAAGTTTGTCATGACATTTAATACAAACAACAGCTGGAGGAATAGCTACCAAAAGTTTACAGCAGATACACTTAGCTTTGGTAGATCCAGCAGGCAGAGGTTTTCCTGTAGTATCTTCTGGCTCAGATGCAACGTGAGACATCTTGCAATATGTAAGAGAAAAAACAACATATAAAGCAAAATAGATCAAATTCCTTATAAGACAGTTTCAGGAATGGGAAAAAAATGCCAAACATCAAGCTTCTAGCAACCAGAAGCAAATGAAAAATGAGACTGAAATAATGTGGAGACAAAAGCGACGCCCATATTTTTTGGCGCCAAATAAGACGCCCACATTATTTGGCGCCTAAATGCTTTTGGCGCCAAAAATGACGCCACATCCGGAACGCCGACATTTTTGGCGCAAAATAACGTCAAAAAAATGACGCAACTTCCGGCGACACGTATGACGCCGGAAACGGAAATGAATTTTTGCGCCAAAAAAGTCCGCGCCAAGAATGACGCAATAAAATGAAGCATTTTCAGCCCCCGCGAGCCTAACAGCCCACAGGGAAAAAAGTCAAATTTTTGAGGTAAGAAAAATATGATAATTAAAGCATAATCCCAAATATGAAACTGACTGTCTGGAAATAAGGAAAGTTGAACATTCTGAGTCAAGGCAAATAAATGTTTGAATACATATATTTAGAACTTTATAAATAAAGTGCCCAACCATAGCTTAGAGTGTCACAGAAAATAAGACTTACTTACCCCAGGACACTCATCTACATGTTTGTAGAAAGCCAAACCAGTACTGAAACGAGAATCAGTAGAGGAAATGGTAAATATAAGAGTATATCGTCGATCTGAAAAGGGAGGTAAGAGATGAATCTCTACGACCGATAACAGAGAACCTTATGAAATAGACCCCGTAGAAGGAGATCACTGCATTCAATAGGCAATACTCTCCTCACATCCCTCTGACATTCACTGCACGCTGAGAGGAAAACCGGG